>NW_024038923.1:0-5380 GCF_016077235.1 Cyprinodon tularosa | reverse complement strand
AAATATGAAATAAATGGAAATAAATTAGTAAGGTATTTAAAGTAATTGAAATCAATCATTTTTATTAGTTATTAGATAGTTGCAGAAACATATTTAAGATCAAACAGATTGATTTTGAGTTTAGGGATTTGTTTTGGTAAATTGACATTACAAAACAAGGAAAAAAGATGAAACACAATTTTCTAAACCAGTCATTTATCAAAAAAGGATCAGGCTGAAGCCAGAGCTTATATTTGCCCACCCTATTCAATCCGAAATTGATATTCAAGCTATATATATATATATATATATATATATATATATATATATATATATATATATATATATATATAAACTACAAATAACTATTCAGCATGCACATATCTATGTATTTAAACGGTTAATGTAAATGGAACTACATTCAGGCAGTCTTCAGTGTCGATAAAAGTCTGAAATTCACAGATCATTCGATCCCATAACGCTTCTATATTCATTTAAATTACTTAAAAACTAGCTAAAATCTTTTACTTATGTCACTGTCAGTAATCTAAGTGTTACTTACTTGACTGAGTCTGGCCTGTCATCTTTAATAGGCTTATAGCAGGGCTCTGACAGGTATTTTGCAGTACTGGTTTCCAGAGAAAACGATGTTAAACCAAACAGTAGCAGCCAGAGATTTAAAGTCGCCATCTTGACTCCTCCCTCTCTATCCATAAACCCTGGCTCAGACGTCAGGATGCGGATATGGAGCGCCCTCTGGTGGCTGGTTAACCCCATGACAGCCGCTCAGGTGGAAACAGACTTCAGAAAAATAACCTTGAAACTGATAGATTTATTTCTATTTTAGAGTGAAACTTCAACCATTGATTTGTAAAAAAAAAAAAAAAAAAAAAAAAAAAAAAAGGAGCAATACTTTTTATCTATCTGCCTCCATATACTTTTTTTTTTATGTCTTAATTAAGCAGGTTTTGCTTTAATAACGAAGTAAAGGCCAGTAGACAAGATACATAAATTAATAGAAAGATGTAAAAGTAAACTACGTTTGATACTAGACTATAAGTAGCCACTACAGATCCACGGAAAGCATTCAGAACTATTTATTGAGAACATTTAAAACTCTTTCATATGTCTCTTTTAAAAAATATAGACATGAATTGAAACATTTTATTCTAAAAACCCAAAACAAGCGGAAATCAATAACATCAAAGCACTTGACAATGACCTTACTAACCATAGGATACTTTATAGGTCAAGCAATAGGAGAACCAGGAGTTTACACCTTTAATTGCATTTTAAAGTTTTTTTTCTCTACTTTGCTGATCCCTACAAAAAAAAGTTGATCTCTTGTTATTGTGAGTTAAAAAAAAAAAAAAAACAAAGAAAAAAAAAAACACACCCCTCTAGTTAAGTGACTGGTGGTATAAAAGTATAAATATTTAAAAGTGGAATGGACTAAACCTCACTACCCTGCATTAAGAAGGGGCAATGAACTGAAGACAATAACATGCAGATTTTGGACAGTTAATAAAGCTGGTTTGGGAAGGAGTGCAATTATCTATCTATGTTAAACATAAAAAAAAGAATGGCCTCATATTTCATATTTCTAACACCTACTCAAACTCATTTCCACTATGTTTTTGTCCTTTTGTGACCAAAACAAGTTACCTTACATAATCACTTTTGGATATGAAGCAACAACAATTCAAACACTGAGCAATATAAAGGGAAGGGCCAGTGACCCACATGTGCTAACTGACCCATTAGTGACCTTAATGGCATTACTGGTGTAATTACTACATTTTAAAGGCCTGTTACTTGCAACAATGTTCAGAATCTATAGGTCATCTGGGTGAGATACGTTCTTCAGAAACAAGAGCATGTCATTCTCAATTTGTGCTCTGAGCTGCTTTTTTTCAAATGAGTCTGAAATAAAAACATGAGAAGAAATTCCAGAAGAGGATGTTTACTACACTTATGGTTATTGTTCTGTTGATGAGAAATTTGGTATTTAAGTACTTGAATGCTACAAAAGACAGCTTAAAGAGAACAGCTTCCTGTGTGATTGTTGATTATATAAAAGCCAGCTTATTGCATAGTCGTGTGTCTTTGGATGTACTTCCAACAATCAATGTTCAAGTTCACAAAAACTTTAATATGCTGAGAAGTGGGTCAAAAATCTAAAATAAAAAACACATGCTGACGATATGAAACCATTTTTGCCTATAAAGTGGACATCATGGATCACTGACAGTATTCCAATTAAACACTACAAACTATACCTGCACTACACTCATAGTTCTTTTCATCCCTGCTGTACAAAAGCAGAGAGAAAGACCAACAGATGGAGCTAGGGAGCCATTATCCAAGCCAAATTAGAAGGAGTCACAGTATTGTCTAAGAAAAGAAATGTAATGATCTTGGTTCTGTTGTTTTTCTTTAAGTTTTCTGTTTCAAGTTTAGCCAGGTTTTTCATTGATTTCTAGCTTTTTTGGTGTGTCTGGATTCATTTAAGTTGCTTAGGTTTTTCTGTCTGTCCCCTGCTGCCTCCTTGTGTTCTTTTCCCTTGGCTTCCTCGTCAGCTCTAATCACACCTGTTCCCTATCAGCTCTTTAGCTCTACCTTTGTTCAGTCAGCCATAAATACACTCCCTCTGCAGTCCCTCTTTGCTGGTTCCTCGTCTAACCTTTCCTCACCCTGGCTCCTTGTTGGTTTTTCCCTGATGTCTCCATGGTTCTGGTTAGTGTTTGATTTTTATGTTGGATTTTTGGATTCCTGTTTTTGTTTAACTTTTTTTTAAGTTGGATTTTTGGATACCTGTTTTTGTTGCCTGATCTTGCAATAAACCCTCCAAGAATTCACCTCTGCCTCCCAGCTTCTGCTTTTGGGTCCAATCTAAACCTTTTAACCAAATCGTGACAAGAAAGGATATGTAAATACAAGATTAGGACATAAATGATAATTGTATTAATCCTTTTTTGAAATGATCATCAACTAACTTAGTTAACTGGAGTGCCATTTGCTAAAATAAACACAGACTCAGATCAGTATTTGCCAGAGCCGTACAGTAATATATACTGTAGATTTGCATTTAAGATAAAATAAAAAATGTGCTATATCAAGTTATATATATGCATATATGCCACTTTTCTCAAGTGGCATATATGCCATTCATCTGTCCGTCCCTCCGTCCATCCATCAGTGCATTTCCAGGTCATTGATCGATTCCTCATAAAAATACTTAAGGAATCCGGTGATTAGTTAAATGATCCTCACTTGCAGACCTACATAAGATGGAGATAATGTTGAAGTAGCTTAAGAGGCTGATAAAACTGAGGAATGACCTCTCAAAGAGGCTCAGGACAGGAGTAAGAAGAAGCTCCAATACTTAGAAGCAATAATTGTTTCACTTTCTGTCATTACATTTAGTGACTACTTTATATCTGCTCCTCTCTCTTTCTGTCTTTGCACAATTTAGTTTTTTGTGGAAAGGCTTTAATCAAAATACTCAATTTAAAAGATTCTGAAGAGTTTTGAGTAAATATTTGAATGAAAGATGGATAAAACAGGAACATGTATTGTTACAGATCTACCATTCTTCACTTGTTACTCATATCACACTCATTGTTTGTCACTTAAATGTTTTAAAATCTAAGGGAATTTAGTTCACCTAAGTGGATATGTCAAAAGTATGAAATGTAGTTTAAGAAGTAAGAAAAAATTAGATATTTATCCAACTTGAAAGTGGCTTTAATAGTCCAATATGATTAGATTATGTTAAAACTACACAACTTTACATGTGTTTAATCATATTAATTTTTTAAATGGCCTTAATGTTTTAAATCCTCAAAGGAAACATGTGTTAAACAGTTGCAGCTTTACATACTCAGCAGGAAACTTTTTAAATCAGCACACTTAGTTCCCTGTTAAAATCCCATTGCACTTAATGCAGCACAAATGACTGGGTGTGTTATCGTGGAATTTAATCAGCTCTTAACAAAGTTATCACATTACTGTAGGAGCCTGAGCATCTCTGCATCCAGTTTTCATTACAAGGAAGCAATAATACTTCTGCTTTAAATGACTGAAGATTAAATCTGCATTAGACACCAAATAGAGCCTGAATAAAGAGGGATTAAAGAAACTTCTTAAAGTAAATTGGGCAGAAAAAAAGATGAAGGATAAGTGTAAAATGTTAGTTTGAAACTGAAGTTCCTTAATGGGATGCTTAGTCTATAAAATCCACTTCTGTTTGAACTTTGCTTTTTATATTTAGCTTTCTTATTTTTGGCAATTTGATCCATTGTGTATTTTTATATTTCTTTATTTTTTCTTTGTTTAGATCTTCACAGATCCTTGTGTTGGAATTGAGTTTATTTATGAAAGGGGCCTCAAACCTGCAGCTCTATAGATGCTCACTGTCACTCTTAGTAACGTAAGTTAAAGACGCAAAAGAACTGAGCAATCGTAAAATGTGGAAGTAATTAAAAATGTTGGCTTTAGTAGCGTCATTTGGTGTTTTTTTTTTCTTGTTAGACTCAGAACTGAAGGAACCAGTACTCCAGGCGAACAAGTTAGAGTTCTCAAAACGTTTAATGACAACAGACTCAGAGTAAGTGGCGTCGGCGTCTTAGGGAAGAACCTCTGCGGATGGAGACAGCAGGTTAGTGACCACATCTTTCTGGAGGTGAATAATCATAAATGTGCTAGCCACTAACCAGGTCTTATAGTTCAGTAGTAATCCAGACATAGAGGATGGTTCCAGTCAGCTGGCTGCAAAAGCGGCGTTGGGGTCGCCGCACAGAGAGTCCCAGATGTATTGGTGTTCGGAGATCAGGCAGGAGATCAGAACCAAGCAGAGGAATGTAGGTAGATCAATCCAGAGGACAAAGCCAAAGCCAATGTTGGTGACAGGGGCGGTTATCAGAGCCAGGAGGTCACAGATACGGTGAGGTGTCGAAGGAGAATCGAAGATGGAGTCAGGTCACAGTTCCTGGTACAGTACACAGTGGGGCTGACAGGCTGGACAAGGGCAGGCAGACTCAGTGTTCAGTAAACAGTTCCGGTCGGTACACAAGCAGGCAGAGATCAGGCAGGAGTCAGAAGACAGGTCAGGCATACAGATCAGATGGGAACAGGCAGGCTCAGAGGTTGAGAGGCAGAACAGGCCAGGATCAGGTAATCATAACACAGGAACACTGAAATAACTTTCACCAATGGCTCATAAAAATCTGGCACTGATGACTGGTTGAAGGCTGTGTCATGATGGGTTCACTAAAAGCGACCCAAGAATGCAGAACACCAACTGACGGACACAGGGATGAAAGTTTAACAAGTTTATTGATGCACAAGCACACAGAATATACTGGTTTCAGGTTCGGGGCCTGGATACTGGTTCACCCGG
>NW_024038922.1:0-5903 GCF_016077235.1 Cyprinodon tularosa | reverse complement strand
ATATTCCTTTTCTATGGTTTATTTACATGTAGAACATTTTTGTAGGCATGTCTACATTGATTAGATTGGCTATTTCACCCTGTCTACTTTTATGGGTAGGCTTAAAACTTGTCTTTTTGATAAAGCTTCTAGTTAGAGTGGATCAGGTTATCCTGAATCTGTTAGTTATATCTCTAATGTTCTGCTTTCTCTTATTTTTTAGAGTAGCTTTGCCTCGTCTGCTCCTGTTTGGCTGTGACTCCATCCTGGAGAGAAACATCAGATGTGCTGCTGCCATCAACATTGTTGTCTGAAGATTGTACTGTTTTCCAGTGTAGTCTTGTTTCTCTGACTGTGACTGGCTGGATGTTCTCTTTTCATCTTCTATCATTGGAGCTGGCTCGGTGCTTGTCTGTCTGGCTGTGTGTTTCCTGGACGGGGCTGCCTTTTACAGCTGCTTTTTCTATGTCTGCTTCTGTCTCCTTGAACCGCAGTGGGCCTCAGCAGATGGCTGCTCACACTGAGCCTGGTTCTGCTGGAGGTTTCTTCCTGTTAAAAGGGAGTTTTTCCTCTCCACTGTCGCTACAAGCATGTTTAGTGTGAGGGATTGCTGAAGAGTCAATGAGCTGATGCAATCAACTGGTTTTCTGTAGATAGAAAAGTTTTAATCAATTTGACTGTGTGATTTGGTTAAAATGTTAAGTGCCTTGAGATGACTTGTGTTGTAAATTTGCACTATATAAATAAACTGAATTGAATTGAATGTCTACATTGATTAGTGTACTACATAAATGAATATCCACATATATTATCTGTGAGTTATTTTATAATGTGCAATTTCATCTCAGTGAAGAGTTAAAACAAAATATATGTAAAGTTGAGGGAGTAATCAGAGCACTTTATTGTCAATAAATGCTCAGAAGCCTCTTCAACAAACTGACATTTTTTTAATATTTTTGAACTACTCTGGGTTCCTTGAGCCATCTGAGTGTAAGTTAGCAAGGTTATAAGCATCTTCATTCACATTGTTGCCTATGTTTTTATGTTATGATATATTTTACATTATGTATTTAAATATCAAAGTTATTTTCAATTTAAACATAGATATGATACAATCCAATATAACCAGCAATAATTTTAATTATATATTTGTAGTAAGACATCTAATCCATTCAGTTTAGTTTGTCAAATGAGACGCCTGTAGTGTGTTTAGAGGTCCAGTCTGTGTGACAGTATCTGCAGTATCAATATAGTTTTGTAATGTTTTGAAATGCGTCAAGATGCCTCATTAATCCACCACTTCTACATATGATAAATGAATGTAAAGTTCATATGATAAGATAGATTAATTGCACAATATTTATATTCTATATAAAATTAATCTTTTATTTAAAATTTATTGAACATATAGATCAGCTTTGCTTTTCAGGTTTTATTCCAATGTAAGCAGTATAGTGAATATAGGCTGTCCAACATCTGGTTTGGATTTTACTGGTAATTTATTGAACTTGTAACATTTCAGGCTTTGTTGATGGATGGAGTTTTGAAGGTAAGGTGGAGCACAGCTTTAAAGACAATAAAATGGTTCTTTTATCAGTTTACATTAGTTTTCTCCTCTTTAGAGTATGTGTTCCTGATCATCTGACAATCATGGGACCTTTTCATTATGCTTTTATTATTGTAAAAAAATATATATTGTCTTACAATGTTTTCTTAATGTTTGCTATATTTGGTATTGATTTTCATCAAGCAATGTATTACTTGATTTTTAATCCCTAGTAACAGTGTGTAAGAATAAATCACATGGGTTATAAAGAAGAGTAGGTATCCTAGTTAACTCTGGGATAATATTTAACTATGTATCCTACTATGTCAGCAAATCATCTATTCTAATCACTGGCATGTTTTATAAGATTTTCTTAGCTGCAGTATGCCGCGGAAACCAAGCGACCACCGCCTTCTTGCTCCTCCCAACCCAGCAAAATGGGTTCCACGCTTTACCTCTGGACCTGCTGAGACAACCACAGCTTTGGTCAGGAAGGGTTAAACTAGGGACAAAAAAATGTTGCGGTCATTTTATTTGGTGGGTCTTAAAGTGATGTCACCACATGCAATGTAAGCTTTTAAGCTCTAAATTATAAATCTAAAACAAGCATCCTCATTTACATTTCCTCCTAAGTTTTCATGTTATGATATATGTTTACATTATTTTTTAAGGTTTTAAAAATGTATAGTTTGGCAATATGTCGACATATTATAAAAGATGCCTCATTAACCTATCACTCCTACTTTATAATTTAAAAGTTATTTGGAAATATCTATAGAATATAGATTGTTGAAGGATGGAGATCAGAAGGTAAGCTGGAGCAGAGCTCTAAACCATCACTAATAAGTTGTTTTAAAAAGGGTAATATTCCTTTTCTATGGTTTATTTACATGTAGAACATTTTTGTAGGCATGTCTACATTGATTAGATTGGCTGTTTCACCCTGTCTACTTTTATGGGTAGGCTTAAAACTTCTCTTTTTGATAAAGCTTCTAGTTAGAGTGGATCAGGTTATCCTGAGGTATCTCTATAGTTATGCTGCTCCAGGTTTGGATTTCTGGAGGACATAGGGACGCCCATTTTATCATTTTACTTCATTCTCTCTCTATTCTCCTATTATACAGAATCTGTTAGTTCAATCTCTAATGTTCTAATTTCTCTTATTTTTTAGAGTAGCTTTGCCTCGTCTGTTCCTGTTTGGCTGTGACTCCATCCTGGAGAGAAACATCAGATGTGCTGCTGCCATCAACACCCTTGTCTGAAGATTGTACTGTTTTCCAGTGTATTCCTGTTTCTCTGACCGTGACTGGCTGGATGTGCTCTTTTCATCCTCTAACATTGGAGCTGGCTCAGTGCTCGTCTGTTACTTTGTCTATGTATGCTTCTTTCTCCTTGAACCCAGTCAGCCTCTGCAGATGACAACTCATACAGAGTCTGCATCTGCATGAGGATTCTTTCTGTTAAAACAGAGTTTTCCTCTCCACTCTTGCTACAAGCATGCTTGGTGTGAGAGAATGCTTTCCAATCAGCAAGTTTATCCTACCTCCTAGTTTGCCTTACATAGAAAATGTAATTGTTTCGTTATGAGTTTGCTCTCTATTAAATTAATTGAATTTATTTCAAATGAAATTGAGAAAATATAATTTTTTAAGCAAAATGGCCATCCTCATGTTGGCTTTGGACCAGCACTCCAATAAGCTTTTTTGTAGGTTTTTATGGGTTACATATGTTTTCAAAATGTCATAACTTTCAGTCAAAACATGGCTTTTTGCTTAGCTTTTGTTTGCTGTCAAATGACAAAGTTGATGCTCAACAAAGCCCACATGCATTTATTTGGAAATATTATTGTGATAAATTTTTAATTCAAAACACGTGGCCCATATATAGCAGTCATCCCCAAAGTCAATCCTCAAAGGGCCAGTCCTGCAGGATTTAGACGTTTTCTCTACCTTAACACAGCTGATCTGATGATACAGAAAATGGTATGTTTGATCCAAAATGGCTGACTCCTTGTATGGTTTGGATCATGGCTCCTATTTACTTTTTTGTTAATGTTTGTTGGGTTGTACATGTGTACCAAGTTTAATAATCCTCGATAAAAGCAGGGCCTGGGGCAGTTTTGTCATACTGTTATGGTGAGAAGTCTGATTTTGATGCTTTCTCACAGCAAAAATCTTCTGATAACTTTTGATCCTTTCTGTTTTAAGACTTGGCACAGCAACTTAGAAGTTTGTAGCTCAACAGCTGAAGGGGCGCCACGCTTCACCTCTGGACCAGCCGGAGAAAACCACAGCTTTGGTCAGGAAGGGTTAAACTAGGGATAAAATATAATATCTGGGATGAATCTCATCTGTGACATAGATGCTGCGGCCATCTCAGGTGGTGGGTCAAAAGTATATGTTCAAAAGATGGAGAAACAGCACCGCCAAACTCGGTTAGCGGTAATACACCCTACTCAAAACAAAAAAAAAATCATTAAAAATCCATAGTTTGCAATAAAATTCCGAAAAAAATCACAAATGTCAAGGAACACATCTTGCATGTCCTAGATTTTTTTTGGATGATTTATTAAATAATTTAAAGAAAGAAAAATCTTTAAACTTGAATGCCATATACTGCGGCAGTTGAAAACCCCATAAGACAATCAAACATGCATAGATTCACGCCAAACTTGGCAGTCTTTTATATAATCAAAGGATAAATAACTGTTCCAAATTTGGCTAGGATTGCTATAAAACTTTTTGAGATACAACAATTTCCTGTTAACACAAACTTTTGAAAAATCAGAGTGACGGACTTTTAAGAAGAGCTATGCTGTGTTTACCATCAAACAAGTAGCGATTAGAGGAATATATTCCAAAAGTCCTAGCTCTTTTGGGAAAACGACTGATTTTTTAGAAATATTTTAACAGAGTGATTCTATTTTCATAAGGGTGCCATTTGATTCAAAATGGCCGACTTCATGAGAGGTTTAGACCATGGCTCCAATGAAACTTTTTGTAGGTGGAGAGCTCATACAGAGGTGTGCCCAGTTTTATTATCCTAGGAACGAGCATGGCTAGGGGCTGAATTATTTTCTGGCATTATCTGTCCACTTGACCAACTATTAGGCGAGAACGCAAACTTTTGAAAAATCAGAGTGACGGACTTTAAAGAAGCGCTTTACTATTGTAACCAGCTTATAGCAGGCTTTGTAAAGAACGTATTTTGAAAGTTTTAGCTCATTTGGATGAAAGGCTGATTTTATACAATTTTTTGAAAAGAGGTCTGTGATTTCACAACAGGGTAAAATGTAATTCAAAATGGCCGACTTCCGGTGGGGTTTAGACCATGTCTTCAAGAGGCTTTTAGTTAGGGCCTGATGAGATGCAAATGTGTTCAAAGTTTCAATATTGTTGGACTAAAAACGGCTTGGGGCTGATGGTTTGAAGTTTGTTATTTCTAGGGGGCGCTGTAGGGAAATTAAGCCCCGCTCACAAAATATTGCTCTGGATTCCTGTTTGGAGTTGGACTAGGATCATCTCTTGTGATTTTTGTGCAGATATGACTATTAATGAGGAAATGAGAGCCAATCGTATTTTCATGGCGAAACGCCTCACTTCGCCATGGCACCATGGCAACACCATTTAACTCAGACTCTCTGTGCTTTAAACGAAGTTAGACCAACATGTTTTCTATCATCTGACAAAGTTTCAAGGTGCTGGTGTTTAAAATGACTGAAAGGGACCCTCCCAAGTAAAAAAAGCGACTTTCTTCCCTAAGGGGGCGGGGCTTAGATGATGTCATCATTTGACCACCAAGTATGGTCAAGCACCCAAAGGGGCTCCGTACTGCCAAACTTGGTTTGATTTGACCTTTTTTTGTAAAAGTTATTCCACTTTGAAATTCTTCAAAAGTACCCTAACTTTGGGGCCCCTGGGGACCCCTTAAACATGCTCAAAAACGAAAACCTTTGATAACTTTTAATCTCCAATGCCTTAACTGCATAATGACCGAGTTTGAAGCCGATAGCTCATAATCCCTAGGAGGAGTTCGTTAAAGTTCACATCTCTCAGTCATAACATGGCATGGGGCTTACCCTTTGTTTCACTGCCTAATGACCAAGTTTGGCGCTTGGCCACGCCCACATGCTTTGATGTAGAAAAATTCCTTTGATAACTTTTGATCCCCAATGTCTCAAGTCATTATACAGTGAATATAAAGTCTGTAACTCAAAAGCTCTAGGAGGAGTTCGCTCAAATAGGTCACAAAGGTAAAAAAGCAAAGGGATTTCTTTGATTCAAAATGGCCGACTTCCTGTGTGATTGGGACCATGGCCCCAAGAGACTTTTTTGTAGGTCCTGAGGGGTTACATAAGTGGTCCAAGTTTCAGAACTTC